>NC_074706.1:21127334-21163681 GCF_029448725.1 Salvelinus fontinalis
ATGTGTTATTCAATGTGTTTCGATGAGCTATAGTGGTAAAGGCCAAAATCAATATTTAATCAAAAATGAAGATTTAAATCATTTAGATGTATTTTGTGTACATAAAGGGGTCCTAAAATTCAAAATAAAATAGCTAAATGATCCATAGCATGACCATCTTAAAACAACGTCATATGTTAGCTCTCCCCCAACGTCTTAGACTCTAAATAATGAATTATGTTTGAGTCCTATTCAACACCCGCTCAGAATTTATTGATGTTTCTCATGAATACGTCAAAAACCCTACCTGATAAACGGCTGTTGTGAGCACATATCGAGAGATAAACATGTTCACAGGACCACCCACCTGGAGAGATGAACAGGAGAGAATTACTACTGAGGTAGAAGAAGAAACAGTCGTGGTTTTTGAACATAAATTAAAACAAATGTTCAGCGCCTAAAGAGACCGGTGACATTTAATCAATTACAGCTCAGAGGTGTATCAGACATGCCTGTTTCCTGCTCTTCCTCTCCTCCTCTTCTCCGCTACAGTACGGTTGTGATTTAGAACATGCCACAGACAGTCCACAGCAGTGATTAAACCCAACCAAGTCCTGTGAGTGTGTGTGTGTGTGTGTGTGTGTGTGTGTGTGTGTGTGTGTGTGTGTGTGTGTGTGCGTGCGTGCGTGCGTGCGTGCGTGCGTGCATGCGTGCACGTGAAGCAGAGCCACATAAAAGTGACACAACGTGACGCTTGTGAAATTGAATTATGGAGATCAAACAAAATGCCTCGCTAGCAGTCTGACAGTCTAAATAAAGCGGAAGGAGAGATTTGGGCCTAATGTTTTCTGTTGTGCTGTGTGTGTTTGCGTGTACTCCTATCTTTGTGAGAGAATGTGTGTGTGTGTCTTTTGTGTGTGTATACACACAGCAGGACTAGTAACCTCAAGTCCTCGAGAGCTACCATGTGTGTGTTAATGTGTCTGTACCTGTGTTTCTCCTTGCAGTGTAGACGTAGACAGTGAGTATCCTCAGACATACATATGCTGATTTGTGTTTTACATAATCTCGCTAAGTGTCAATACTAGCGTGTGTCTGAATACCTCTCAAACTGAATATTCTAATCTAGCGTGTATGTGTGTTTGTGCTAGCTTGTGTCTATCTCACATCCTAGTGTGTGTGTGTGGTGTGTGGTGTGTGTGTGTCAGGTCTGTTTCTATTGACTCAGTGTACCTGGCTGGGCTCCAGTCAGTCCCCTTGAGCTGGAATAAACAGTTGTGACTGCGTTATGCTAATCTGTTTTCTTTTCTCTCCTCTTTCTCTTTCCATCCCTCCCTCCATCTCTCCTTCCCTTTCTCCATCCCTGTCTCTCTCATATTTTATTTCTGTCTGTGACTCTACCTCCCTCCCTCTCCCTCTCCCTCCCCAGACCATGCCAGCCAAGTCCCTTTCTTTCTTTCTTTCTTTCTTTTTCTCTCTTTCACTCTGTCACACTGCTTCCCATGCAGATACAGATTGATCGTCTGTTTCCTCCGGTCGTCAACGTGCTGTGCTGTCTCAAAGAGCCAATGGAATAACCCCTAAAGTGCAAACCCTGCACATCTTGTATTCGTGATAAGCTCAATCAAACGGGCGGAAACTATTTGAAAGGAAACAGAGAACAAATAGCATTTGAACCTGGCTGATATGAAGCCTTGAGGCGACAAGCTCAGCCCCAAGAGAAAGTATGTTGTACATGTCGTCAATACAATATTCTGTCAGACACACACACACACACACACACACATGTGCATATACGTATGTACGCACACACACAAGTAAACCAGGTGAGGGGAACATAACGTCCAACGGCCCTAAGCATCTAACACACACAAAAACATGTGGGTTTGGTTTATGCTTCACAGCTGGCTAATAAATGACAAGGTAGATGGATTTAGTTTCACACGACGGCCAGGGGACCGCTGCACTATGGATATGTCCCAAATGGCACCCTATTCCCTTAATAGTGCACTGCTTTAGACCAGAAGCCATGGATTACAGGCAGCATTCGCACTGAGCTAAAGGGTAGAGCTGCCGCTTTCAAGGTGCGGGACTCTTATGAGCTTATAAGAAATCCTGCTATGCTCTCCGACGAACCATCAAACAGGCAAAGCGCCAACACAGGGCTAAGATTGAATCGTACTACACCGGCTCTGAAGCTTGTCTTATGTGGTAGGGCTTACAAACTATTACAGACAACAAAGGGACGCACAGTCACGAGCTGCCCAGTGACACAAGCCTACCAGACGAGCTAAATCACTTCTATGCTCGCTTCGAGGCAAGCAACACTGAGGCATGCATGAGAGCATTAGCTGTTCCGGACGACTGTGTGATCACGCTCTCCGTAGCCGACGTGAGTAAGACCTTTAAACAGATCAACATTCACACGGCCGCGGGGCCAGAAGGATTACCAGGACATGTACTCTGGGCATGTGCTGACCAACTGGCAGGTGTCTTCCCTGACATTTTCAACATGATTGAGTCTGTAATACCAACATGTTTCAAGCAGACCACCATAGTCCCTGTGCCCAAGAATACTAAGGCAACCTGCCTAAATGACTACAGATCCGTAGCACTCACGTCTGTAGCCATGAAGTGCTTTGAAAGGCTGGTAATGGCTCACATCAACACCATTATCCCAGAAACCCAAGACCCACTCCAATTTGCATACCGCCCAAACAGATCCACAGATGATGCAGTCTCTATTGCACTCCGCACTGCCCTTTCCTACCTGGACAGAAGGAACACCTACGTGAGAATGCTATTGATTGAATGCTGAGCTGTAGTCAACACCACAGTACCCTCAAAGCTCATCACCAAGCTAAACATCCTGGGACTAAACACCACCCTCTGCAACTGGATCCTGGACTTCCTGATGGGCCGCCCCCAGGTGGTGAGGGTAGGTAGCAACACATCTGCCACGCTGATCCTCGACACTGGAGCCCCTCAGCGGTGCGTGCTCAGTCCCCTCCTGTACTCCCTGTTCACCCTCGACTGTGTGGCCAGGTACGACTCCAACACCCTCATTAAGTTTGCAGACGACACAACAGTGATCACCGACAACGACGAGACAGCCTATAGGGAGGAGGTCAGAGACCTGGCCTGATGGTGCCAGGACAACAACCTCTCCCTCAACATAACCAAGACTAAGAAAATGATTGTGGACTACAGGAAAAGGAGGACCGAGCATGCCCCCATTCTCATCGACGGGGCTGTAGTGGAGCAGGTTGAGAGCTTCAAGTTCCTTGGTGTCCACATCACCAACAAACTAGAATGGTCCAAACACACCAAGACAGTCGTGAAGAAGGCACGACAAAGCCTCAGGAAACTAAAAAGATTTGGCATGGGTCCTGAGATCCTCAAAAGGTTCTACAGCTGCAACATCGAGAGCATCCTGACTGGTTGCATCACTGCCTGGTACGGCAACTGCTCGGCCTCTGACCGCAAGGCACTACAGAAGGTAGTGCGTACGGTCGAGTACATCACTGGGGCTAAGCTGCCTGCCATCCAGGACTTCTACACCAGGCGGTGTCAGAGGAAGGCCCTAAAAATTGTCAAGACCCCAGCCACCCCAGTCATAGACTGTTCTCTCTACTATGGCACGGCAAGCGGTACCGCAGCGCCAAGTCTAGGACCAAAAGGCTTCTCAACAGCTTTTACCCCCAACAGCTTTTACCCCTCAAATGGCTACCCAGACTATTTGCATTGTGCCCCCCCAACCCCCCTTTTACACTGATGCTACTCTGTTTATCATATATGCATAGTCACTTTAACTATACATTCATGTACATACCACCTCAATTAGCCCGACTAACCGGTGCCCCTGCACATTGGCTACCCGGACTATCTGCATTGTGTCCCGCCACCCGCCAACCCCTCTTTACGCTACTGCTACTCTCTGTTTATCACATATGCATAGTCACTTTAACCATACCTACATGTACATTCTACCTCAATTAGCCCGACTAACCGGTGCCTGTATATAGCCTCGCTACTGTTATAGTCTCGCTACTGTATATAGCCTCGCTACTGTATATAGCCTCGCTACTATATATAGCCTCGCTACTGTTATAGTCTCGCTACTGTATATAGCCTCGCTACTGTAAACAGCCTCGCTACTGTATATAGCCTCACTACTGTATATAGCCTCGCTTCACTGTCTTTTTACTGTTGTTTTTTATTTCCTTCCTTATCTATTGTTCACCTAATACCTATTTTTTACTTTAAAAAATGCACTGTTGGTTAGGGTCTGTAAGTAAGCATTTCACTGTAAGGTCAACACCTGTTGTATTCGGTGCACATGACAAATAAACGTTGATTTGATTTGAATAGGATGCCAATTCGGATGCGCACTATGAGGTATGACACACGGCAGGGTCTGGAAAAGCTATTTCACCAGGGCTGTTTAATGAGGTTCACGTCGTCCTTGGAGTTGAGTTGTTTCCTCCCAGTAGTATCTATTATATTCTCTACAGCACTGACAGACTACAACAGAGGGACAGTATGTGTGTGTGTGTCTGTGTGAGAGAGAGAATGAGTGGGAGTGAGAGTAAGAGAGAGCAAGTGTGTACCTCTCTGACCTGCATGTATGAGCGAGAGTGTGTGTGTGTGTGTGTGTGTGTGTGTGTGTGTGTGTGTGTGTGTGTGTGTGTGTGTGTGTGTGTTTGTGTGTGTGATTGTGTGTGTGTGTGTGTGTGTGTGTGTGTGTGTGTGTGTGTGTGTGTGTGTGTGTGTGTGTGTGTGTGTGTGCATGAGAAAGCAAGTGTGTGACAACAACACCAGTGGCCTGTACTGGCGTTCATTTTGTCAGAGCTTTTAGCATACGAATGATAGGAAGAGAAATGTAAGAAAAACCTAATCTACACAAAAATCCTTAGTTACTGGCTGAGTTACCGGCTGAGTTACCGGCTGAGTTACTGGCTGAAGTTGCCAAGAGTATGTTGCTATAGTGTTTTTGGCCCTTGGTCGTCAGGTTCCCTAAGTAGCTACAGTGGAAAAATGTATATTCATCATTCATCTAATCTATCTACAGTCTTCTCTCTTATCTGGTAGTTGTCTAAACACTTTCCCTTCTTCTTGGGGTCCCAAGGCATATGACTGCTCCAAGTCAAGACAACTTCACCCATGGCAGTGGTGCAGTGAGTTTTGGTGGTTGTCAATGGGGAAACTAGTATTTATCTTTCATCTACTACAATGCTCACTCTCTTGCCTGGTAGGGTTGTCTTCCAGCTCTGTATTCTTGGGGTGCCAAGGCATTTTATCCCTCCAAAACCATCAGGCCTTCATAGTCCTTAGAAAAAAGTCCTTAGTTACTGTTTTATAGGTGTCAAGGGTTCCTATAGTGCGTTTGCTTGCTTGGTCATAAGGTTTCCTACCTGGTAGGATTGTCCAGCTTTCTCTTCTTCTTTTTGAGGTCCCAAGGCATACTGTACACTCTTAGGAAAGAAAAGGTGCTATCTAGAACCTAAAATGGTTTTTCAGCAGTCCCCATGGAGAACCCTTTTTGGTTCCAGGTAGAACCCTTTTGGGTTCCATGTAGAACCATTTCCACAGAGGGTTCTACATGGAACCCAGAAGGGTTCTACCTGAAACCAAAAATGGTTTTCCTATGGGGACAGCTGAATAACCTTTTTTCTAAAAGTGTACGATTGATCCAAGGCATCTTCACCTATCAGGGCTACACAGCTCAGGATCCCGTTCAGTAGCCAGACGTTGCCGAACGCTGCAGATAAATATACCACAAATAGAGCCATCGGGATTCCTTTTCATTCTACATTTCACAGAGGCATTTTTGATCAAAATAGCGTTTTTCTATCTGAACGTTTCAAAACGCTCTGTCCTGCTGAACGCATCCCAGGCTCTCTGCAGGTTGTTGTTTGTCCTGGGAACTTCCTCAGTGAATGTTACTGGTCAGCTGGAGAATACACACACACCAGGGGCCTCATTTATAAAACGTTTGTATGTGCATTTGTTTAGGATTAGGTGGAGATCACGCATATAAATAGACACTGCTCAATTGCTTAAAAATATGTCCTCTTCGCCAATCTTCAGTTCATCTGCACTGATGGAAAAATACTTGACAGGTGAAAACAATATGGTGGAAGCTCATCATTAGGTTGGCTTTCACATTCTCAGTTTTTTGTTTTTCAAAATCAGTGCAGATAAAGCAGATGACTTTTACGGCAATAACGGAGGTGCATAAAGATGGCAGCCCCCATGCATTCCTCGTTCTGCTAACTTCACCGTATTGTACATTGCTCTCTGTCATTCTTTTTGTATGGTCATTGGTACAGTATACATGACTCCAATTTTAGCTTCAACACACCGGCAAATTGATAAAACCGAAAAGGTTTGTGTTGATTTATTGACACATTGAACCATATTGCACGCTGTAGTTTAACAACTCAGTGGATAGTGCTACAACTGTTACGTCCAATCGGAGTTCTGCCGTCTTTACGCACGTTCGCCAGTAAGAGCTGTGTCTCAGTGATACCACCAACAGTAGATTATATAACACCTATGAACATATACACTCAGTGGTCAGTTTATTAGGTAAACTTGACCGTTCTTGAAAATGTTTCGCTCCTACAGAGTCATGTGGCCGTGGCTTGCTATACAAGGCAGGCACGCAGGTTCCAGTATCTCAGAAACGCCCGGCCTCCTGGGCTCTTCACACACTACAGTGTCTACCGAGAATGGAGTTTACCGAGAAGGGTGTGTCAAACAAAAATCATCCAGTCGGCGGCAGTCCTGTGGGTGAAAACTGCTTGTTGATGAGAGGTTGAAGGAGAATGGCACGAATCGTGCAAGCTAACAGCCGGGCCACAAACAGGCAAATACTGTAACGGTGCAGTACAACAGTGGTGGCCAGAACGGCATCTCGGAACGCACAACTCGTCGGTCCTTGTCACGGATGGGCTATTGCAACAGACGACCAGGCCGGGTTCCACTCAGATCAGCTAAAAACAAGAAGAACCGCTGCTCCTGCGGGCACGCGGTCACCAACCCTGCACAAGTGAGGAGTGGAAATACATTACCTGGTCCGACAAATCCCTGTACCTGTTGTGTCATGCTGATGGCGGAGTCAGGATTTGGCCTTATCCTGCCTGGTGTCAATGGTGTGGGAAAGATATTCCTGGCACACATTAGGTCCCTTGATACAAATTGAACAATGTTTGAATGCAATACCTTGAAGAACCCATGCCCCGAAGAATTCAGGCTGTTCTGAAGGCAAAAGGGTTACTATGTGGGTGTACCTAATAAACTGTATGTATATTCCATGTTCTGAGTGAGTATGTTAAAATAGAACACACACACAGTGTATCCCAAGCCTTTATAATGTAACCAATGAACAGGTCAGATACACAAGGCTTTTTAATTTCTATTGCCATTCCTTTATGTATTATGTTCACGCTATCATACAGTCATTCTCTTTTTGAAAGCATCTTTCAAGGAGATATAATGATCAAGCAGGTGAGGGATTTCTATCTTCCTACAATAAATACATTAAAACAAAGGTGGATGGATTGATCCGGTCGGCCCATCCCGTTCGGTAATAGGGATGGCGATTATGGAGCAAGCATTTGCATCTGTTGAATTAAAATGGACTTCACAGTGGATCTACTACCAGGACCTAAAAGCAAAAATGGGGATTAGAGTGGGATAGGTGTGTGTGTGTGTGTGTGTGTGTGTGTGTGTGTGTGTGTGTGTGTGTGTGTGTGTGTGTGTGTGTGTGTGTGTGTGTGTGTGTATGCATGATACGGACTGACTGTGTGTGTGTGTGTATGTGTGCGTGTGCGTGTGCGTGTGTGTGTGTGTGTGTGTGTGTGTGTGTGTGTGTGTGTGTGTGTGTGTGTGTGTGTGTGTGTGTGTGTGTGTGTGTCGATCCAGTACGTTGAGAGTAAATAAAGAGCAGTTGGAGCCGAGCTTCAGAAACCTTTACAGTATGACATGTTTATTGTTATCATGATTGATCTCTGTTGGATCTTTAACATCTGGGAGATAAAAGGGATTGCATCCCCGGAAATGACCTTTCGGAGCTTACATTAAAATTGCACTTTAATTGCACTCTAAAACAGCAATGTTTGTTTATATAAAAACAATATTATTATGATGAAACTTTCGCGGAGGATGTAGATTGAAAAAAAATAAGAAAAAAATGAACAAATCTCTAAATAAATTAAAAAGATATGTTGTAACTTCTTTACAAAGAGAGGACTGACTGACACGTCCAATTAGATCACTTATCGCCCGTCTGTTTCATTTTCAGAGAAAGAAAACAAATGACAAAATACATACAAAAATCTTTATCAAATTCCCTCAATCTCCAAACCCAAAACATCAGCTAACCTGTGACTCTGGACAACAGGGTCTTAACAAAAATAAGAATACATATTTTCTTTGCTCAAATTCCCAGCTAACACACAACCACCACACAACGTTGTCTCACCGTTGCAGTGTTTGCTGTCCCTTCAGATCTGTAAACTGTGTGACATCGTTAAACAGACGTGTGTTTTTTGTGATAGGGTGAGAGGTGGCTGTGGTGGTGCTAGTGGTGACATCACTATAGACATCATTCTCCTTCTTCATCACTTCTAAAAACAAAATGGCGGCAATATAATATTTATAACGATGCTGGTGCACGACTCAGCGTTACGGTCAGCAGTGGTCCCAATCCCATGAGCCTCTCCTTCTAAAGTCAGGAAGTTCTTTGAGAAAGGAAATTCCTCTACCTAATCACCGTCTTCAGACAAAGCGGAAGGTAGGTATGATGCCTTTAGAGACACTGATCTAAGGCCAGTTTTGTGTTTTACCCCCCAATGGTTAAGTACGATTGGAGTTGGAGGCTGATCCTAGATCTGTGCCTAAGGGGAAGCTTCTACCTAGAGGACAGACATAAAGGTCTATGGCCTGGCATCAACCAGCACTTTATGGACTAAGCATTAAGCAATAACGCTGTTACATTGTAGTGCAATTTAATACAGAAGCATTTAACCATGTAGACATGTAAATGTCTGTTCTAACATGGATGGGAAACAATGACTGACGGATGGATGGGCGTTTTACTTTGTAAGCATGCAAACAATACCGAGAACACACTGCTTCCTGCATGTTTGTGGGATGACCCCTTTTTCAACCCCGAAACACCATATGCTCCCCTCCTTGTAGCACTTGTGTGTCCGCTCCAATAGGAGGTGTCTAACACATTGTTAGACTGGAACATTCTACTTAGTAAAACAGAACAGTGCTAAAAGTGTATTTTGAGGAAGTGTTATTTTGAGAGATCAGCAAAGTCAAAAGGAAAACTGTTTAAGTCCTGACTTTAAGCCACTGTATGTGGCTGGGCTACTGCACTTTTGGCTGACGATGGGGTAGAGGGGGGCATCATAGTAGCAATGTGATACAGCAGGGGTAGGATCAACTAGGAGTCCCACTGCAGAATAAATGGCACATGGTACAGACCAAGACCAACCAATAACACCAGAGAAAATCTGACAACAACATAGTAAAATCAACACGCAAACAACCTGGGAGTATAAGTCCTTCCATCTTCTGTCCACCTTGTCACACACATGAATAGAAAAATAAGCTAGGCAATACAATTCAATGATTGATATATATATATATATATTGAAAAAATCATAAAGCAAAAACAATACTTTCTCATTCGTCAAGTCTTTTTTTTTTTTTTTTTTTTACAATCTGTTTACAAAAGAAACAGATTTGAACTACTGTATGAGGCGGTCACATTGACTGAAAAAGCAACGTGGAAACATGAGATACATTTGAGAAAGGGTGTTGTAATCTTCTGTTTGGGTAGCAGGTTGACACTTATTTTCATGAGTCTTGTCCTAGAGGCAGAACTGAGCAATTTCCCCTTAGGCCAGCTGGAAAGTCAAAGTTGGCTATATTGGAAAAATCCATGAAAACTAAAATTAGCTTTTTGGTCTTAATTCAAGGATAGGATTAGGCATTAGGGTTAGTAGTGTGGTTAAGGTTGGTGTTAATGTTATGACTTTATGGCTGTGCCAGCTAGTGACCACTCTGCAGAGCTGCCTCCAGAACAACATTCATGACGAAAAACGCTAATCTGCGTTTGGGTATGGCTCCTGGGGATGTTCGTGTGACTGGCAAAGTTTCCTCAAGTGTGGTTGAGATCATCACAACAACAAAAATCTTTGAAATGGTCATAGTTTGGTGTTGAAAAACTTTTCTTTCTCTTTCTGTGGGTGAATATGTGTGTTATCCCCCTCAGGCAGAGAGATGAGTAGGGAGTAGGGAGAGTTAGTTCATAGTGCTGATGTCATCTTCATTGCCCTGGCAACTCCTTTACACTGCACTCACTAGCCATTTAGGTTATGTCGGAAAAATTACCCAGAGTGCACATAGAGCCGTTTCTAGGCTTTTCCCAGGTTTATTCTCTCTCTTTTTTCCCCTCCGGAACTCGAGCTGAACTCTGCCCCTTTGCTCTATCTAATGAACCGTTTGATGTGATTGTGTTTGTAATATCTGGCTTTTAAGCCATGTTTAGGATAAAAAGTGAAGTTGGAGGAATACATTTACGAGCATGATGTTAAATGGTCCCTTGGATTATGGTGGTCTTGTCTCTGTTCAAGTCAAGAGGCTCGTATTTGGTTCTGTTCAGTTCTCACTGCTGCAGCCCTATCTGTGCTCTCTGTGCTGGTACAAGGAACATGAGTTCAGCTCTTCCTAACGTAGGTAGAGAAAGAGCAAAGAGCTATAGTGGTTAGGACTGGAACATTCTGGAAACGATCCCAAAATTAAAAGGTTTTTCATCATTCTCGATTGGACGAATCTTCCAATAGGAATATCTGGAAAACCTGGGAATTTTGGGAAAGTTTTTGGAATTTTCCATCCTTAATAGTGATTATGAGAAGCCTTCACGTTTGAGCTGAGATCTAAGAAACAACCTGGTTTTGTTATAGGAAAAGCAGAAATGATATTTAGGTAAGACAACCAAGGTGTTTTGTTTTCTCTTGCTGAGAAGGGCAAGCGGCCGTTCCTTGTGTCCTACTCAAAAGGACTTAAGGTTCAAAGGCTATTTCCACAAGGTAGGATATACTACCGTATCGTACAGCCAAACTATTCTCCTGCTCTTGATAGTAGTAGTCTGGTATTTCCTAAGACATATGGTTGTCTGACTGACATCGACCATTCAACTGACACTTTTCGAATAAAAAAGAAAAAGTGCCAAAACAAAAGTTGGTTCGTCTCAGATATCAGGGAATCTGATCAATGAAGGCAAGAACATTTAAAACCCAAACCCGAATATTCTCAATGCAGAAATCAATAATACAGTAGGGTTGATTTTTTTAAATGTTATTTCAATAAGCATTACCATGAATTATAATAGGATAAAATATTGAAAACTTAATGAAGAGTATAAACAGTAACGCATGACGAAGGAAAAAAAAAATCTTCATATTTTTTACAATTTTATTTTTTATGTATAAACACTGTACATAAATTACTTTCTCTAAGAGGCTAATATTGATGTACGGATAAGTTTGGAATTTTTCATCTTAATAAAAAAATCCATAAAGATACTGTCTCACATTGTTTTTCAAAAGATTGGTTGGATATGATTCTTTCATTTCATTTAATTGATTAACTTCCTCCATACATACACACACAAATTGTCTCCATTGTATACACACACACGCACGCACGCACGCACGCACGCACGCACGCACGCACGCACGCACGCACGCACGCACGCACGCACGCACGCACGCACGCACACACACACACACACACACACACACACACACACACACACACACACACACACACACACACACACACACACAGATAGACAGACAGACAGACAGACAGACAGACAGACAGACAGACAGACAGACAGACAGACAGACAGACAGACGCACAAAACCTCCCGATTCCCAAAACGTCCCACTTTGATCTAGTATTGGTAAAGGTGTCACTTGGTGGGAGCTGTTTTGTCCCTTTTGGAAAGAAAAGCAGAAGAACGAGCAAGTGGTTTCAACAAGTGGTTTTAACTGTCTTGTTACCACCATTGGAGACCCGTGGTCCTACTTCGAACAACAACACTACCTTTTTCAGTACGCAAAGGTCAAAGGTCAGTCGTCAGGATGTAGAATCAGATTATAGACATTTGTCCTTTGTAAGAAACCAGAAGGCTTTTTTTCTATTGGTCCAGACGTGTTGTAGTGGTATGCGTATGTAAACACACTTCTTCTTTCTTTTTAAAATATGTTTTCCGAAAGCAAATTCAGGAAGTCTATTTAAAAAAAACAACCTTTTTTCCCCTTTCACAAACCGAGAGTTTTGACTTTTTTTCTCTCTTTTCAAGAGAGTCCACAGTCCATTCAACGCTGTATAGCACATGGGACAAACATTTGCGTCAGTTGGAGCCGTTTTGTTTGATTTTCAGGCCCCACAGTGGTAGTATTAGGTTTAGTTCAGTTTGAGATATTTCTACATTTTACTGTTTGTTTCAGCTAGTCGGCGCTAAACACAGCACAAGCCTGGACCCTCCCCCTTTTTAGAGAAAAGAGGGGAGGCGAGGGAGGTTTGGGTGGAGGATTTGGAGGGGGTAGTCTCTTTGGCGGCCAGTGCCGAGGATTCTGTCTGTTACCTCTTCCCTATTTCGCTCTGCCTGAGGAACTGGATGTTGTTAGCGGAGTCTGCTAGCTCGGGGTACTGCTCTATGGAGAGGACGTAGTACCCATCGTAGCCCAGCACCTTCCCTCCGCTCAGCAGCTGCCTCTTCTCCCCCTCCGTCCACAGCCTCACTCCCTCCTCCCCCTCCCTCACCCGTTGTTGCTCCCTGGACCAAGCACTCGACAACGCCTTCTGCCTGGCCTGCTCCAGCACACGCGCCTTCTCCTCGTCCAGAGTCATGCCGTAGCGCACGTGGAGCGCTAGAGCGCCGTACTGCAGCTCCACGTCGGCGAAGCGCCGAGTTCTGCCGTTCACCACGGTGGTGGACTGGGACACAGTCACGTTGACGCCGTTCTCCAGCGACTTCCTCCCGCTTGTCAGCCTCAGCGCTCCCAGGTCGCTCTCCGGTAGGCTGGTCTTGATGAAGTAGTGCGTGTCGCGTCCCTCCACCGTGAAGTGTAGGTCCTCCAGGTAGAACGCATTGTTGAGGACGGCGGCCACCTTGATGCAGTCCTCGTTGGCGATATTCAGAGCGTTGGTGACCACACGGCCCTGCGTCACCGCCAACATAACACCCTTACCGATCAGCGACTTGGCGGTGGCGAACCACAGCCAGGGTTTCTCCCGGTTGGAGCGCCGGCGGCTCAGCTGGATCTCCGGCATCCTCTCGAAGGACAGGAAAGCCTTGGCTTGCCGGGTCACTTCCTGTTGCACCCCCGAGATGGACTGATGGGAGGAGTCAGAGAAGGGGGAGAAGAGAGGGAGGAGAGAGAGGAGAGAAAAGTCTAAGTTACACAGATATCAAATCCAAACTCTCTCTCCTTGTCATGGACAGATATAACTGAAACTTTTATGGCGTTGCTCTAGCCTCAGTATGTAAAGCCTGTTGTGTTTCTTTACCCACTGGGCACACTGTGGTTAAATCCACATTGTTTCCATGTCATTTCAATGAAATTACGTTAAATCAATGTAGAATAGATGTTGTAATTGATGTCTGTGACCGGTGGGCGGCTATTCCCCTAGTACTGTTTTACCATTAAAAAAAAACGAAATTATTCTCCAAAAAACGAGGGACAATATATGACACCAAATCCCAGATTGACATGGTGAAGAAGTGTCCCAGCTTCAGTCATTCAAAGGTTCCCTTTCTTCTACAAATGTCCTATTTAACATGGAATATTGTTTTAGCAAGAAAAAGATCACAGGGAGAACTTTGTTTGTTTGTCATGAGAAAAAACACAACTGCAACGACAACAAAAAAGTCATTTTTCAGATCAATGCTTTATTTTTCTACATGTATTTTTTAGAAATATGGGATTGTTGGGTTTGTGAGGAGCAACAGCACAGCTTGTTAATTTCACACAGAGAGAAGAAGAAGAAGCGACAGTCATGGCAACGTAGTTAAACCAATAAGGGACTCATTTGCACTTCAAATACGTATGTATAACGACTTTATTTAAAGACAAACCGGAGAATGATTCAGCTGCGGTATAATTGGTGTGTGTGTGTGTGATTTCTCTGTACTTTGTAGCCGTGGGTGAACTGTGGACCACCCTGAACGTTGTTGGTCTCTTCTTCACTGGCGGTGCGTCATAACAAGCTAAATCAACACGGTGGGTTGGTTGATCTTCCAGCCAGCTGTGCTGTGAGATTGTGCTCATAATTTCAGTTCGTCAGTACAACCACAGTACGGAAATGAGAGTGGAGATAGCTAGCTAAGGTTAATAAACCGCAGAGCGAGGTGGAGGGATATGACAGTGGAGATAGGGTAAATAAACTAGACTAGAGGGAGGGAGGCGGAGGGATACGTTATACCGGAAGGTTGTAATAAACCAGAACGAGGCGAAGGGATATGACAGTGGAGATAGAGGGTAAATTAACCCCAGAGAGAGGCAGATAGTACGATAGTGGTGATACAAAGTAAATAAGCGGACGGGAGGGAGGAAGGGATAGGGGAGGATGGAGGGGTGGAGGGAGGTAGGAAGGCGGAGGGATACTACATACCGGCAGGTCGTCCCAGAGCTGGCTCTTCTTCATCTCCAGGGACGGCTGTGTGAGATCGAACTTGGGGATGGGGAACCCGGGGATGGCATTGTGAAGGTGGAACCCAAACGTCACCAGCCAGATATTGACATCTGCAACCATGGAAAAGTGAATTACATTGTGACCATGAGAGAATAGACCACTGAGGGAAATGATGTCCCAATGTTTCAGATTAGGATAGGACAAACTGGATTGTCCCGAGGGGAAAATAGTCATTTCGAGTCATACCTTTCATGTTTAGCCAGAACTATTATCATGTGGAAAGGGTAACTGCTGAAAACAATAGCAATATCATTGTGATGCATAGCAATGAGGTAATATGCCACCGCCAGACAATTACTAAAGTTCACAGCCATAAAATATTCATACTAATAGTCTATTCACAATAGACTGTTTATCTATGGTCATCATGCAATGACAACATGTCCCTACTGTATTGCCATAACAGGCCTTACCATTCTACAGAGCAAGGTACCAGACATATATAATTGTATCTGCTTACCTAAGCTATAGGGAGTAAATCAGAGTGCATTAAAGGTCTCACCACAGTCCCTTATCTGTGATGTACTCCATTTGTGACATACTCGTTCTTCTATAAACCATCTAGAAGGTTTATGTCTTACATAAGCTATAAGCAGTCAACTAGAGTGAATTCACCGTCTCCCACCTGTGACGTACTCCTTGACCTCGTGAACTTTGCTGACAGGATTGTTGTTCCGGAACATGTACAGGTTGAACGGCGCCGGATCTTTCCCGACTCTCGTCCACGTCCCGATGTCTGGGGTGGTCCAGCGCCCCGCCGGGATGTCATAGTCCCGGTCGCCGAAATGCAGCAGGCGCGTCAGGGGATCGTAGAGACCCCCGTGGAAGCCGATCACCAGGACAAAGTCGGGGTTGGAGTCAAAGTAGACCTCGCCGTAGGCCGTGTACTGCACCTAGAAAATTATCACGAAATACATTGAATAACTAACACCTCGCTGGATAGGTAGATTTAGACTAGCTTTTATCGGACATAAAATCCAACTAACATCACATAGAGAATCGGGGACTGTACACGAGGCCTTTCCAACTGGTCTGAAACCTTACCTGCTATCCAACTAACATCACATAGAGGATCGGGGACTGTACACGAGGCCTTTCCAACTGGTCTGAAACCTTACCTGCTATCCAACTAACATCACATAGAGGATCGGGGACTGTACACGAGGCCTTTCCAACTGGTCTGAAACCTTACCTGCTATCCAACTAACATCACATAGAGGATCGGGGACTGTACACGAGGCCTTTCCAACTGGTCTGAAACCTTACCTGCTATCCAACTAACATCACATAGAGGATCGGGGACTGTACACGAGGCCTTTCCAACTGGTCTGAAACCTTACCTGCTATCCAACTAACATCACATAGAGGATCGGGGACTGTACACGAGGCCTTTCCAACTGGTCTGAAACCTTACCTGCTATCCAACTAACATCACATAGAGGATCGGGGACTGTACATGAGGCCTTTCCAACTGGTCTGAAACCTTACCTGCTTCAAAAGAAGCCCATTACTACTGAACACTGCTAGAGGGGTTCCGGTGTTGTCACAGGCAATATAGAACTCCTCTCCGCTACTGATCTCCATGGCGAAGAGGTGTCCCTGCAGGTCATAGTAGAGAGATGTGATCTCTGAGCTGCTGTGGTTGTAGACGTGAGTGATCCTGGTCGGGTAGTTCAGGTCTGCATAGAAGAACTGCAGGTGCTGGCCAAGGCTGGTTCTGGAGGCCACACGGCGGCCCAACCCGTCGTAGCGGTACTGGATGGTCCAACTGTTGGGGGAAGGGAGGGAGAGGAAGAGAGATTTTACAATTAGGAAACATTACAGAGTATTAATAGCAGTGAATTATTTGAAACAATTTACACATTTACAAGAATTATCATCAAACAACACAATACAAATGAAATACATATTTTCCCCCCGCAAAAAACGTCAGTGGTCCAGGTTTGGGTGTATGTTTACAGTGGGGTATGGATGGTACAGTCAGGTAAGGTCACCAATCGTCCAACTAACCTGTTGCCTTTGCTGTAGACGCGTTCTAGAAGGCCCTTGGAGTTGTACTCAAAGATCTCAGCTCCTCTCTGTCTCAGGAACCCGTCATCGTCCAGCCGGTACTGGACGTCCCCGAGCCGCGTGATGCGATCTCGGAGGTCGTAGCGTAGCGGAGTGAGCCGGGCGCTGTTACCCGGGTTGAGCAGGTGGAGGTTGCCGTTCAGGTCGTAGTTGTAGCGCCACATCATCTTCTCGTTGAGGTAGACCGTCTGGAGCTGACCGTCCACGTCGTACTCGTAACCATACTTGGTCGTGTTGGCGAACGGTCCGATCTTGATCTCGCGTTTGGTCACCCGGCCCATGTTGTCATACTGGATGGTGATCCAGTACATCAGGGATCTGAAGATCTCGTACTGGATCTCCTTGATCCGTCCGTGGACGTCGAAGTGCTTGGTGTAGGTCATGACGGCCGTGGAGATGATCTGGTTGATGTCGTAGTAGATCACACCGAACTTTCCGAATTGTTCCACCTTCAAATCAGATGAAACTTTATTTATTTAAAGTGCATTTAAATCACACACTTTCAGTAAAATAATGAAATGAGAGAAAGGTTTTTAAAAGGTTTTAGACGTGATTGAAGAACCTCACCTTCCCGGAGATGTCGTCAAACTGGTAGAGGTCGATTGGCAGCGGCGTCTCGTTGATGACAGCCTGCATGCTGGTGACCCGGAAGCTGTTGTCGTAGGTATAATCAAACCGTGCGTTCACCATGCCGTCCTCACTGAACCGGAAGATCTGCCGATCCACCAACGGTCCAATCTGCCGGTACCGGATGGAACAGATGAACCCTTCACTCTGGAGGTTCACCGTCTTCAGCACACCGGCTGTCTCATCGTAGGTGAAGCTAACCCTCGTAGAATCATACAAGATCTCCGCCATTTTGTTCTGTCGTCGGTACTTGTAGAGAATTCTACGACCTGTTGATATAGAAGTGGGTGGTTATTCTGTGTACAACACCAACATAAATTCCTAGCAATATTTGTTGAATGGCAATACAGTTTTAGGGAAGTTTTCTTGACGTTTCTGAAAATGTTCTCTTTTTTTGTGATAATAAAAAAAATGTACTTGATGACAGACGAGACAAAGACGTTAGACATACTCAACACATAACACAACCATAACACTTCTGAAAGTTGTCTGACCTGTCCCTAGGTGGGCCACTCTGAGGAGCTGTCCGTCTTCGCTGTAGTCGACGGTGACCGAGGCGTTGCTCTCCGGGGGGTTGTAAATGTTGCGATAGTAGCCCAGGGAGCGGATGGTCTGCATGGTGTGACGGGCCACCGAAGGCATGGTGACAGCAGACAGGCGGTCCAACAGGTCGTAGTCAAAGATGTACTGACGCTGGCTGTGGAGCAGGAGCACCATGGACTGGAGGGAGGAGGACGGAGATGGAGGGAGGAGGAAAGGAGAGAAGAGGAAAAGAAGGATGGAGATGGGAGGAAAGGAGGAGGGGGAGTGATGGGAGGAAAGGAAGAGAGAGAGAGAGAGAGAGAGAGAGAGAGAGAGAGAGGAACAATTAACGGCACAATTAATTAACTCTAATGTACATTACAAATTCCAATGGAGCGCTAAACCAGGTATTAACATTCCACTTCCTGAAAGATTTTCTCTCTTTTAATTGAGTTATCCTTGACCTCCCTCCTCCTTCCGTCCCTCCCTACCTCTCAGTATCTAAACGCAGAACTCTGTTAAATGCACTCCACTGCATTAATTCTACAGTGTTCTGTAATTATTGGCCTCTGCTGGCACTCTCCTTTCTTCTCCTCCCGTGTGTGTGTGTGTGTGTGTGTGTGTGTGTATGTGTGTGTGTGTGTGTGTGTGTGTGTGTGTGTGTGTGTGTGTGTGTGTGTGTGTGTGTGTGTGTGTGTGTGTGTGTGTGTGTGTCTGTTTGTGTATGAGTGCATGTGTTGAGTAGCGTAGGGTCTACCTACTAATCTAATAAAAGGTAGGCACCAGCGGAAGTCACAATCACTTTGCCAAACAGCAGGTAATTAGCTACTTTGCATAGCGGCGGGGGGGGGAGAGTGGAAGTGGATGGTTACGTCGGAAATGGCACCCTGTTCCCTATGTAGTGCAATACTTTTGACCAGGGCCCATGGGGCTGTGGCTAAAAGTACTGCACTACATAGGGAATCGGCTGCCATTTGGGACGCAGTCGTTATGCTAGTTAGCGGACGGTTGGTCGTAATTTCAACAACAACATTTTTTTTTACTGAAGAGTGGGTAGGAAGTAGGAAGTAGGAAGGTAGGAAGGTACATAAGTAGGAAGTAGGAAGGTACGATGAATAGCTGAGCAGAGAGCACCTTAGTGAGTCAATAACAACAACATCACTCCAGTCCCTCCAGGATTCAGATATGCATCTCTGTCTGCCTCAGTGCCTTAATGTGTGTGTGTATTGTGTGTGTGTGTGTGTGTGTGCGCGGCGGTTTGTTTGTGTCTCTCTCTCTAAAGAGGGAGTCTGCCTGGAGGATCCTTCACCTTGTCTGTCATACATGGACAGACATTAACACAAGCTCCCCAGGCACTGTGTTTCTGTCCCTGTGTATGTTTGTCTGTTTCTCTGTATGTGTGTATGTGTCTATGTGTGTGTGAGTGTGTGGGTACTGTGGCAACACATGTTTGGCCGGGGATATTTCTCTTGCTGGTCACTCTGCCAGAGCTCTTGGCTGGCAGGCAACCACTGGGTGGGTGGGTGGTGTGTGTGTTGTTGTGTGTGTTTGTGTGTGTGTGTGCAGGCAGGCAGACGACGACAACCGGGTGGGAGGGAGGGTGTTGGGGAAACCATACATATTTAATGAGCGAACAGACAAAGGCACGCACACACTTTTCAGCCCTGTTTCAAACTTATACTGAACTGAAATATAAACTATTTCAAAGATTTTACTGAGTTACAGTTCATAAGGAAATCAGTCAATTGAAATAAATTCATTAGGCCCTAATCTATGGATTTCACATGACTGGGAATACAGATATGCATCTGTTGGTCACAGATACCTGAAAAAAATAAAAGTAGGGGCGTGAATCAGAAAACCAGTCAGTATCTGGTGTGACCACCATTTGCCTCATGCAGTGCGACACATCTCCTTCACAGGCTGTTGATTGTGGCCTGTGGAATGTTGTCCCACTCCTCTTCAATGGCTGTGCGAAGTTGCTGGATATTGGCGGGAAGTTGAACACGCTGTCGTACACGTCGATCCAGAGCATCCCAAACACGCTCAATGGGTGACATGTCTGGTGAGAATGCAGGCCATGGAAGAACTGGGACATTTTCAGCTTCCAGGAATTGTGCACAGTTCCTTGTGACATGGGGTTGCGTATTATCATGCTGAAACATGAGGTGATGGCGGTGGATGAATGGCACAACAATGGGCCTCAGAATCTCGTCACGGTATGTGCATTCAAATTGCCATTAATAAAATGCAATTGTATTCATTGTTTCTAGTTCATGCCTGCCCAGGTAGCCTAGTGGTTAGATCGTGGTTAGTGGTTAGATCGTTGGACTAGTAACCGAAAGGTTGCAAGATCTTTTATTTCAGCTGATGAAACATGGGACCAACACTTTACATGTTGCGTTTATATTTTTGTTCGGTGTAGTTTATTTGTCATTATGTAATACGTAACCTCTGTGATCGTCTCTACAGTTTGTCCTGGAAGTGAGAACGGAGAAAAGTTTCTGCTACTCTGGGGAATCAGCCTGGGATCTCTCTCTCTCTGCGTCCCACGCACCCACCCACCCTCTCTCTCTGTTCCACCCTCTATCACTTGCTCTATTTCTTCTCTCTCTCTGTTCTCTCTGTGTTGTGTCCCTGTGGCCTCCCCATGCTGTCGAAACCCCGGCTCCAGCCTCCTCCTCTCCCCTGGGTCTCGTTTCCATAACTCTGGTCTTCACTAGTCCCTCTTAAGCCATCGCTCTGTACACTAACATCCACAAACAATGTCCGTTTTATCTCCCTGCTGTTGCTCTCTCTCTCTCTCTCCCCTCCCTCTCTTTGTCTCTCTCTCTATATACCCCTTACTACCTAAAGGGAATATGGTCCTTTTATAGCCTGTGCAGATTCCCTTGTATATTTTTCAAAGCATCTTTCCTGTTTTGACACTCATAGCTTTCAAGGGGGCCTTCAATTACTTTTGTGGCTTTTTTATTTTTCACTGTTTCCATCTTCAGAAAATGACCTTGGTTTTTTTTTGTACTGACAATGAAAATAGACGCCTATTCCCACCACTAATCCTTTTGTCACAGGAGACGCGCCGGTCTCTACAGGTTTGAACGGCTCGTCTATGGGCAAAGAGGGACATAAAGTGGTTGTGTTGGTGTGTGTGGGTGTATGGGTAAAGCTTACTGGGCGTTCGTAGGGAAGAATCACAGTGTACTTAGCACCTGATGCTGTAATGCCAGGGTGACGGAACACTGATGCTTCAGCACACAGCGGAGTGGAGTTTAAGGGTGACATTTGGACAGTAAACAAACGGCCCTGCGTTTGATTGACCAGCTACTCGCGGTTCAGCTACTCACCAAAACACGAGTTGGAATGCAATAGATCGGTGATGCAAGTGCCTTCACACTAAGTCATCAACTACTTTTCCACAATGTTTTTGCACCGTCAATATGGGGTGTTTGCTGGTGTCGCTGATCATGGCACCAGAGTGTGTGTATGCGTGTGTGGTTGTGGGTTTTCAGCTGGCAGCACGTTCCCCAACTGGCAGCATGTTTTGTGAGCAAAAAATACAAAAGACTAAAAACACCAGGAAATCAGCTCCAAGTGATTTTAATTGAAGAAATCTGTTCCCAAGTATTCCCATGCATAATAGAGATATATGTGATCGTATATAAATGTAAGCAAGGTCTGAAATGATTATGTTTTAGTCAAACATTATATCTGTTTGGACTTCTTCCGGTCAATTTGCAGTCTATAAATGATGTCCCGGACCCCTGACCATCCGGCTCAGAATCTAGTTGATGATCCCTAGTCTAGTTCCTACCTTATCCAGGTATGTATAACTCCAGGTCTTTCCATCGGCGAACACTCGGGACACAATCCTCCCTTGACCATCATACTCCACCCTCTCTGTGGTGGGACCCCTCTGTAGGCTGGTCACCTGCCCCGTGCTGGAGTAGGTAAGGTTGACTGACAGCAGCTTACTGCTGGGGACCCACAGAGTAGGGTGGCCCTGGGTGTCATACACGATCTTCAGCAGGAACTTCCTGTGGTCGTCGTAGATCTTTTCTGTCCGGAGAGTTCGGTCGTAATCCACCGAGAGAAGGTTTCTGCCATTCACCTTTAGAGAACAGAAGAAGGGTTGGACAGTTTTAACTTAAATATTGTACAAATCCAATAAAAAGGTTTGCAGTCTAAGGAGTAATGTTTATTAACAATACATTATTTCGACTTTATTCAAATGATTCGGACAGATTGCTGAACTTTTAAAACAAAAATCTAACAAACACACAGGAGAAATTATGAAACTGTGAACTGAACCGGCTTTCAAAGTAAATTCCCGACACAGAGCCGCTATTTATCGCCTCCCAATGACTCCGCTGTTTGTTTAAACCACTGTTTACCGTGATCGATTCTCAAGAGCGACACTAAATTCATTTAAGGGATTTTTAGCATTCGATTAGCCGTTATTGTGAAGGGAGATTCATTAAAGTGAGAGACTGGCTGGCGTGTGTTCAAACTCTTGCTTTTGACTGCTTTCATAAATTACCCCCCCCCCCCCCCCCTAGGAATTCAGCGAGGTGGAGAGACCGAGAGAATGAGAAAGAGAGAGAAAGAAAAAGAGAGAACCAGAATGACAGAGAAAGAGAGCGAGAGAGAGAATAAGAATAATATTGTGGTGGTAACCATGCAGAGTCTCTCTCTCAGTCTAGTGGGAGCCGAGACTCATTTGAAGATGACAGGGGCCCTCGGAATGCCGCCGAGACACACCGAGACACTAGCCAACAGAACGTGACCCCGGCCTCAATTTATTCCCCATAAGAAAGCATGTCACTTCCTGCTGGGATGGATGCCGTGGGGACACCCACCTAGCCTACATGCCCGCACCCCCATCAGGTTTTCATGTTGCCAGCAAAATGAGGGAACGAGAAAAAAACAGAGAAAAAAACCAGCAGAGGATAGATGTCAATATGGCCTTCATGTTTTTGTTGTTGTACACGAAGGCCCCTGATTCCTCCTGGACATTCTTCAGTAATGAGACGAGGAGGCTGAGATCCAGACAGAAACGGGATGAGTCCCAAATGCCACCCTACTCTCTACATAGTGCACATACAGTGTCCCTATGGGTCTTGGTCAAAAGTAGTGCACTGTATAGGGAATAAGGTGCCATTTGGGACATACAGAGAGCAGTCTGAGATGAGAGCAGTCTGAGATGAGGACAGACACTAGGAGGAGGAGTGGTTAATACCTCGGAGACCAGCCCTCTTCTCTGACAGAGGCAACGGCTCAGAATAGATGTAGCAGGAAGTGTGTGTTTGTGTCGTTGTGTGTCCCCTCCATGTGTGTGTCCCATTAGCTTTAGTTCACATACAGGAGGCATCAGATATGGGAATTAGGGAATTAACCCTTGAGAAGTCAGCAGGAAAACAAAACCTTTTCCTTTTGTTGGATAGATGGTAATGACTTTCAGATATTGTTTTTGATGTTGGAAGAGACAAAACAATATGGCATCGTCGTCCCTCGCTAACCGCTGACAAACTGTCACTAATTTGAGCCGTTTAGATGGTGATAACGAGGAGACGGAAACGTTGACAATGAACCGAAGACTATTTGATATGGAAAATAGTCTCACTCCTTTCCAGTGGTTAAATCCATATTGTAGTTAGCGACAAACCCCGACCAAGACCCGTCCTATATTGTAGCCGATGTTTGAATGATGTCGTGGTAAAAACGAGAAGGAAGTGTCAGCCGAAGATCTGACTAAATCACCTGCAAGAGAAGAGAGTGAAACCCCAACTGTTAAAATCTACATCAGAAACCCCTAGACAGGTAGTAATGATGTTTTAACCAGCTATACCTGTTGGGAAGTGTGTGCAAGGTGCCAAGCTGTCACAGCAAACATTTTTTATAAGAAAGCCCCAACCTCCATATCTGCCTACAAAACAAAATGGCAGCTCCTCTTTAGCCTTATGCCTAAACCTAAATCAAGACCAAATACCTCATTTACCTCTTCGTATATTTTGATGTTATAGCTATTTGACTTTGCGGCTTAAACAAAACAACAATCCAAATAAAATGGCCGCCACTCTCCTCTTCCTCCCGCCAACATCCTCCCTTCTCACCCTGAGCTTCCTTCCGAACACGATGACTTTCCCCCGGGTCTGCTCTTTGCGGAAGCGCCACTCCACCAGGTTCTGCCCGTTCTCCCCGGGCAGCGTCATGTTCCTCCGTGCCACCGTGGGGTTGGCAGCGCCCGCCAGGATGTGGGGCTCCGTCTGGTAGTGTGTGTCCATCCCGTTGGCATAGATCACCCTCAGAGAGTGGTCATAGCCCACCTGGTAGCTGTTCCTTAGTTGGTCTGTGGTGGAGAGAAAGAGAGAAAGTCGAAAATGTTTTAGTTCGAGTCCTGAATGCTGATTGGCCGACAGCCGTGGTATATCAGACCGTATACCATGGGGACAACATTTTTAATCCTATAATTATGTTGGTAACCAGTTTATAATAGAGATAAGGCACCTCGGGGTTTGTGGTACACTGCCAATATACCACGGCTAAGGGCTGTATCCAGGCACTCCACGTTGCGTCATGCTTAAGAACAGCCTTTGTAATATTGTGGAATATTGGTCATATACCACACCCCCTTGGGCCTTATTGCTTAAATAAGCAACATCTGATTTCAGATTTGAGAACCCCATTCTCCACTTTTGTTACATAAAGGATGGAAGCTTCCTATGTTGGGCCTGCATTGATAGAACCCTTCAAGGTTCCTCTCCTCTCCTCCTTTCTTCTCCTGTCATTTCTCGTCCACTCCTTTCCTTTCCTCTCCTCTCCTCTCTCCTCCTCATTTTATCTCCTCTCTCCTCTCCTGTCCTCTTCTCCTCTCCTCTGTCTACAAACAGACAGTTACTGTTGTATGATTAAGTATATTGATCTCTGAGCTGTCTTTAATTGATGACCTCTTTAATAATGAAAGGGGATCAGGGATTAATGCCCATTGAGTAATTGGTGAAGTCATTAATATTGTGTTGACGTTCGACTAATCAATGCTGTTGGTTATCAACGTGGCGCATTAATATTCATGACTGGTACTCACAACGTTGAGACACACAGATATGTGTAAACACACACACACACACACACACACACACACACACACACACACACACACACACACACACACACACACACACACACACACACACACACACACCTCTACTTACCCTGGACCAGTGTGTAGAAGGAGTCGATGGAGGAGAGGTTGGTGGTGATGCTGACGTCCTCGTCGCGGCCGGACGTCTCAATGTCCACCGTGATGGCCCCGGTCATGTCCCCGTGCAGGTTGGTCACCACCCCCGTAGGAAACGTCACATTGGTTAGACGACCCTCACTGTCATAACTGGAGGGAATGGAGATAGATAGAAAAAGAAAGAAAGAAAGAAAGAGGGAGAGAGAGGGGAGAAAAATACGAAAATAAAGTTATATGGAATTGTTTTTAGAATGTCATACCAAGAAATATTTAGCTATTTGATTTAGAATTTTAAGACCCCTTGAAGTATCCCCCCCAAAAATCTATATTTGTATCTTTACTGCTATTAGCCCATACAAACACATTGAATAACAGATTCACAACATGGAACAACAGATACTCCCACCCAAAATATCTAAAGGAAGTTTGTTTTGAAGTGTCTCTCCTATATCTGAGAGATATAAGAAATATCAGGTATTCTTTATTTTATTTACATGTATTTAAGTCAGACACTGTAGAACTGTAGTCATTGTGATGTTGAATAGAGAGGTAGCAGGTTGCAGGTTGAGGGGACGATGTATGAATGGCTGCTGGTTTGTACGAGGGGATAGGGGTCAGGGTTTGGGTTTGGGTTCAGACTCAGAGGCAGTCTTTTTGACAAGGGCTCTGTGGTAAAAGTTTGGGGCTATGGAAGCTGTAGTATGGTGGAACACACTGCAAAGGGAACAACTTGCCTGGCTAGCTGACTAGGGCCTTTGCTGTCCCATATGGCTGGGAGTCTATTTTGGTACCTGGAGTGAGTGTCAGTGTGTGTGTGTGTGTGTGTGTCTGAGCTAACCTACTATCACATTTAGAGAGAGATGTAGTGACAGCCCTGTGTCTGCTGGTGTATGTCTGCTCTGGGAGTAACAAGCACTTTGTGACTCTCTCTGTCTCACACTCTTCTCTCTTTCCCTCCATATTTCCTCCATGGTGACAGTGGGTGTGGCTCCCAGATGAGCTCTCCTCCACACACACACACACACACACACACACACACACACACACACACACACACACACACACACACACACACACACACACACACACACACACACACACACTGTATAAGTACAGTACAAGGTGAAACGGAACGTAAAGTTTTCTATGAAGATTTCCCCTGAGTTGTGTGGCGTGTGTGTGTGTGTGTGACAGGGTTTTGCTGAGCAGGCATTGTTCAGCCCCTGTCTTACTGATACTGATCAGATGGAAGGGCAGAAAAGATGGCTGCTGGCTCTATAGTATACACACAGCCAATCACTAGAAGATATAGGATGATGAAGGACATCATGCTGTCAGAGTTAGGACTTAAGGGACAAGGGACACTCACAAAAAGGGGGACACTGACACTTCCTTACACAGTCTTAGGGGACAACAGAGGGAGAGAGACTTCTCTTAAAGCAGCTTTCTGAAACACAACCAGTGGGGCAGTCAGTTTATGAGTCAGATTGTCAGTAAGTCAGATAGTCAGTCAGGCAGATTGTCAATGAGATAGTCAGTCAGGCAGATTGTCAGTCAGTCAGACAGTCAGTCAGTCAGACAGTCAGATTGTCAGTCAGATAGTCAGTCAGATAGTCAGTCAGTCAGACAGTCAGTCAGTCAGATAGTCAGTCAGATTGTCAGTCAGTTAGTCAGTCAGGCAGATTGTCAGTCAGACAGTCAGTCAGTCAGACAGTCAGTCAGTCAGTCAGATAGTCAGTCAGGCAGATAGTCAGTCAGTTTATCAGTCAGGCAGATTGTCAGTCAGGCAGATTGTCAGTCAGGCAGATTGTCAGTCCGGCAGATTGTCAGTCAGGCAGATAGTCAGTCAGTTTATCAGTCAGTTTATCAGTCAGATAGTCAGTCAGGCAGTCAAATAGTCAGTCAGGATGGGGCCCCAAGTCCCACTTACTCATAGAAGGTGGTCCATCCTATCTGTATGGTCTTGGTGGCGAGCAGCCCACTGTTGCCGTGGTAGGTGAACAGCACCAGCTCTTGTCCCTGGGCCGTCAGTGTCTTCAACCCGCCATTGGTCCCGATTGTCAGCCAGATCACCTGGTTGTCCGGGGCAACGATCCGCACCGGCATCCGGTTGGGGTCGCGGCGGATCCTCAACGTGTTTCCACTACTATCCGTCACCGCTGTAACGTCCTCCTCGTTGCTATAGCTGAAGTTGTACTTGTAGTCACCAGTGACGAGAGACATGGTGAACTGGTGGGTTCCGTTGGAATCAAACACGTAGAGCTCCTGGGACGACGGCGAGGCCACCTCGAAGGAACCCGGGCCGGAAACGGCGGCGCCCGACGGCGGTTGGTTGCGGCGGACGGCGCGGATGCGGATGTTGCCCAGGTCGGCCACGTAGAGAGTACCGTCGGGCGAGACGACAAGCGAGGAGGGCGAGTTGAGGCGGGCGTCTTTGGCGTAGCCGTCGCCCGTCTGGTAGCAGTCGCAGTTGGCGTCGTTCTTGCAGTCGCAGTCGGACAGAGCTCCGGCCAAGGGCGTGATCTCGCCGTCCGTGGACACCTACATGTACATGTAAAGTTGAATCATTTAGCAGATGCTCTTATCCACAGCCACTTACAACCAGTGCAACGAGGGTAAAAAACAATGACATAACAATCATTGAAAGATATTCAAAATAGGCGCCATCTGCAAAAACAGTGCCAGCAAGAATGACAAATACAACGTTGTTCTTGGTCTTTTTCCCCCCTGCGTTTGCATCTCACGACATGTTATTGAACTATATTATAATACTATATCACCTGGCGGATGCGGTGTATCTTCTTCTCATCAGTCTCGGCGATGTAGAGCACGCCACTGTAGGAGAGGGCGATGGCAGCAGCTCCCTCCAGCATGGTCTGCACCGCCCGCTTGCCCAGTGTGTATTCTATACCTGGCACCTGGCAGTGCATGGGACGTCCCGCCACGATGCGCACCTGTTGGGACACAGCAACAACACAAGTCAAAGAGGTGACCGGTATCTTGACGAAGGCTTATTCAGCCCCAATGTGTCGGTGCATCCTTCCATCTCGCCTTACCCATCATGCATTGTTCCCACTACCAGCTTGAACTTATTTGTGTATGTAATAGAAGTGCTCCTATGTGGGAGTGTGATGGTCACCTGTCTGTTCTCAGTGATCTGCAGCACCACATTGTTGTCCAGGACATAGATGGAATTATCCATGGGGTTGATGGCCAGGGCTGTGGGCCACTCCAGACGGACCTACAGCAGAGCAGAGCAGAGATTCATTAGGATCCTCATTATCCGACGCCAATGGTGACAGCTAGCCTTACTGGGGTCCGACACGTAACCAAAAAGACATTACAGACCCCAAAAACACTGAACAATTTACATCCACTTAAAGGAGACGAAAAAGGAATCAACTAGAACCGTTATTAGCCTCACGGGGTGAAAACTCTTCGCAAAAGTTCCGTAAAGATGACAGAAACAAACAAATCCACCCACAAACACAGAACAGGTGAGATGTGAGTCTAGTGCTGCTTTGCACCCCCCCCCCCCCCCCCCCCCCCCCCCAGAGTGTCTGGCCGTGACACTGATGAAGAAGGATCCTTTACTTCTCAGGACTTATACATTGTGTGCTTCGCTCTGATTCAATTTAAATCAGCCACTGGGTCATTTTTTACATTTGAAGACAAACACACACACACACACACACACACACACACACACACACACACACACACACACACACACACACACACAAACACACACACACACACACACACACACACGCGCGCAGGCCCACACTCACTTGCGCATGCACACCCCGACACACACTCTGCGAAATGATGCGTTCCCTCATCGCCTGAGGGAAGCAACTCTCTGCTGGCAAAACAAAGAGGAGAGAGAAAGAGAGACGTAAACGTTAAAGTTTTATTGTCTAAACGAGACTTCTCTCTCATTCTCTTTCCATCTCCCGGTGGAGGAGCAGGGTATGCTGGCGGACAAAATGTGCTGGTAAAAGATGATATGAAGAGAACACACTCCCGCCCCCCAGCCCAACCACTCCCCAAAACACACACTTCTGCACCATTAGTGTTGTAGAGCTCCGGGCACAGCGGTAGTTAGGGATCTGCTGTCTTCGGCCCTGGACCCGACGTCTTCACCTCACCCCCGACCCTGAGTGACCTGGCAGGTTAAGCGCCTCGGCGGAGGACCATTAAAAGCTAATGACGCTTTTAGCCTTCAGCTCGACCACATGAAAGCTCTTCCCTGCCAGTTACAGACCATGCATTATACATAACTAAAGCTGCACTATAAAGAGCCACTATTTGGGCACTTGGTACCATGCAGTGACTGGAAGACAGACTGTGTTTCTTACTTTGCCTCTCAAAGTGCTACAAATACTTAACCCCTGCTTTTTCCCCTGTGGAAATGGAAGTGGAGGAAGATGAAAAGACAACAGGGCGTTCCTATCTATTCAGATGCCCAAAAACATCAGTTGAGAGAGAGAGAGAGAGCTGGCGAGAGAGAGTTGGAGAGAGAGTTTGAGAGAGAGAGCTGGAGAGAGAGAGTTGGAGAGAGAGAGTGGTATAGCCTTGAAAGCACTGAGGCTTTGGAGGGGACTCCCCTCTCTACAGTACAGCATGTGTATGGGAACATTTTATTTCATACCCCCGCCATGTTGAGGTGACAGTGGTTGGAGGTTGTGTGGATGTGTTTCTGCTGCCTGTTTTAACTGACACAGAGCTGTCTTCCGTTTGTTTTTGCTCCATTGAGTCCCAGGCTGCTTCCCGAATGGCACCCTATTCCCTATTTAGTGCACTATCTAGGGAATAAGGTGCCAGTTGGGACGCAGACATACTTATTCTCCCTCCCTGGCTGGCTGCGCTACACTGTGTCTCTTCCCCATTCTTCCCCCCGGACCCATGGGTACTGCATATATGTTCCTCTCTGAATAACTCAACTCTGTGTTTCTCTCTCTCGCTCTCTTTGTCACTGGGGACTCTCTCCCTCGCTCTGTGATTGTGACCGTGCAGAGGAGGAGAGGATGAGAAGGAGGAGGAGTGAGTCCAAAGAAGAAAGGAAGAGAGGGATGGAGAAGAATGATCTGAGTGAATCTGTCTCTGGGATGTCTCTGTCTGTTTTGAGAGACGGGGAATCAGAGGAAGTGAGGTGTACCGAGGATTGATATAGGGGTAGCTCGGGGAAAACACACACACACACACACACACACACACACACACACACACACACACACACACACACACACACACACACACACACACACACACACACACACACACACACACACACATTGATCTAGCTAGCAGTGGAAGGCACAGGGGACTCAGAGACAACACAACAAATACCTGACTTGCCCACACTGGTTATGCATCACATTAGTTCAGAACACTGTCAATATACTGTCAGTCAGAAAAGTGACATTCTCTTGGGCTCTCAGTTTGGCAACAAACATCAACGAAACGACCACCATCTAGACAGCACCATCAGTAGCCTATCACTCAAGATAACCCACTTCAGTGCTTCCCTAAAGCTCAAAATAGCCCATTCTGATTGGATAATCCAGGAGAAGAGCCTAGTAAGACCTCCAATAGGGGAGGCCACTTTCAGGAACAGTATTATGATTGACACATCCTATTCCTCTTAATCCTCAGATGATTCCTGTCTTTCAACAATAAAGTGAGATCCAAACTGTACCCTGAAATACCTGGAGTTGGATTTGGCCCTTAGAAAGAGCTGAGGCTGAGGGCCATAGTGCTGTCTGGGGTTGGGGTCAGTTCCATTTCAATTTGGCAATTCAGGAAGTGAACAACTGTAAAACCTCAATTAGACGCCGAGTTTCAAATGATCACCTGTCCCTTTTAATAGCTGAGGAACTGCACACATTTCAGCAAATAAAAGTCTCTTTCAAATAAACGCCGGGTCGAAATGAATTGTTTACGAGGTTACCATGAATTACCATGAATTACCATGAATTACCATGAATTGTTTACAAGGTTTAATGCTTGATTTGTTACATCGAAAAATTATGACAATCATCAGTTTATATCGCCAATAATAAACTGCTAGCCATTGGCTGCTAACAGCTGAGAACTGCTAGCTAACTGGCAAGCACAAACACAGTCAAGAGCCCTAGAAATCGTCAGAACCGACCAAAATGCACAAGGAAACATTTTGAATGTTTTTTTTAGATGTAATAAGACAAAAGAAACGTGACACAGTGTGTAAATGATAACACATTAGTGCAGGAAACGTGCAAATGAGCAAAAGCGGTGAGCACTAAGGAAATAGACTCACATAAAAGCCTGTTTCTAATAAGCAACAGTTGTTTTCAGTGATTTAAGCAAATAAACACCCAGGCTATTATTTAAGTTTTCTAGTTAAAATGTTTTTTTTCTCATTGTGTAATTTCAGTTTACTTCCTGAATTGGTTGAATTGAAATGGAATCGTCCCCAAACCTGGCACTGTACCCTACGCCATAGGGCTGAGTTCAGCTGTGTTGGTTGACTGGGGGCAGGTTTGGGGTATAGCGAGCGGCCAGCAGGGGGAGCTTTAGGCCTTTAATAGGCACTGCCACTCAGTAGGGGAGAACACAACACACACTGGCTGGTTCTCTCTGAGACAACACCCCTGTCAATACTAGCCAGCCACACCATCTACTACAGTCTACATCAAAGAGGCTATATGGACTGAATGTATATTGCCAAATTAGCACTTTGATGGTTTCAAAATGCTTTAGATAGTAAGAGTGACAGAACCATGTTCGTATATGTATGGCTCTGAACGATGACTCAGGGCCGCCATTAGGATAAAGTGAGTCCAGCAAACACTGGAGGTTTGGTGTGTGTTCGTGTTCAGGTGGATGTCCCTGTGTGTATGTGACCCACCTGTCTGATGTGCATGCTGGTGTCACAGGTCAGGGGTCGTGCTGAGGTGAGGTCGTTGGAGCCCAACAGGGTGGAGATGATCCCGTTACGATCCACCTTCCTGATCATGGTCCCGTCTACGAAGTAGATGTACCCGTTCTTATCTACCGTAATACCTGGAGTAGTGGAACAGAGAGGGAAAGTGATGAGAGGTAAGAAGTAGATGTACCCGTTCTTATCTACCGTAATACCTGGAGTAGTGGAACAGAGAGGGAAAGTGATGAGAGGTAAGAAGTAGATGTACCCGTTCTTATCTACCGTAATACCTGGAGTAGTGGAACAGAGAGGGAAAGTGATGAGAGGTAAGAAGTAGATGTACCCGTTCTTATCTACCGTAATACCTGGAGTAGTGGGACAGAGAGGGAAAGTGATGAGAGGTAAGAAGTAGATGTACCCGTTCTTATCTACTGTAATACCTGGAGTAGAAGCAGAGAGATGGAAACTGAGTTATTTGGATGTACAGTATACATACCTGCGTACATGCACATTCAGTACACATTCAGTACACATTCAGTACACATTCAGTACACATTCACACAGACATACTATACGCACATACACACTCCCATGCACACGCACACACAGCACCTGCCAGTCGGTGTATGTACAACGTGTTCGTATGAGTGTGGCTTGGGCATTTTTCAGGTCACTGCAGAAGGAAGCACCCTGTGAATAATTCACATTTTGATGTCTAGTAGTGAATTATTTCACAGGGCAAAAGAGGAAGGGAGGAAGGGGGGAGGGAAAATAAGCCATTTTCAGCGCTGTCTCCGCATTGAAAAGCAAAACTAAATAGGAACAATAGAATATAATCAAATCAAATGTGTGAATCGATAGCTGTCTCTATTTTGAGGACGAGAGTCTAGAAGAGAGGAGGAAGAGAAGAAAACACCCATGTTTCTGGTGGGATGGAGGAGGGAGGGAGGGAGGGAGGGAGGGTGGGAGGGTGGGAGGGAGGGAAGTAGGGAGGGAGGGAGGGATGGAAGGAGGGAGGGTGGGAGGGAGGGAGGGAGGGTGGGAGGGAGGGAGGGATACAGTAGGTAGGAGAGAGGGAGGGAGGGTGGGAGGGAGGGAGGGTGGGTGGGTGGGAGGGAGGGAGGGAGGGAGGGAGGGAGGGTGGGAGGGAGGGAGGGAGGTAGGAAGGGAGGGAGGGAGGGAGGGAGGAGAGAGGGAGGGTGGGAGGGAGGGAGGAGAGAGGGAGGGAGGGTGGGAGGGAGTAAGGGTGGGATGGAGGAGAGAGGGAGGGAAGGAGGGAGGGAGGGAGGGTGGGATGGAGGAGAGAGGGAGGGAGGGGGGGAGGGAGGGAGGGTGGGATGGAGGAGAGAGGGAAAGAGGGAGGGAGGAAGGGAGGGTGGGATGGAGGAGAGAGGGAGGGAGGGTGGGAGGGAGGGAGGGTGGAGGGATGGAGGAGAGAGGGAGGGTGGGAGGGAGGAGAGAGGGAGGGAGGGTGGGAGGGAGGGAGGGTGGGATGGATGGAGGAGAGAGGGAGGGAGGGAGGGTGGGAGGGAGGGAGGGTGGGATGGAGGAGAGAGGGAGGGTGGGTGGGATGGAGGAGAGAGGGAGGGAAGGAGGGAGGGAGGGAGGGAAGGAGGGAGGGTGGGAGGGTGGGATGGAGGAGAGAGGGAGGGAGGGTGGGAGGGAGGGAAGGAGGGAGGGTGGCAGGGTGGGATGGAGGAGAGAGGGAGGGAGGGAGGGAGGGTGGGAGGGAGGGAGGGTGGGAGGGAGGGAGGGTGGGATGGAGGAGAGAGGGAGAGAGGGAGGGAGGGAGGGTGGGATGGAGGAGAGAGGGAGGGAGGGTGGGAGGGAGGGAGGGAGGGGCAGGGGGGTTAGTTCATCTTCACTTCTGAGAAACAGACTGTTGCCATGGTTGCGACAACAGCGGCTAAAAGCAACTTCTCTCCCTCCTTTCTCCTGTGTGTGTATCTGAGGGTCCGCGCTCCTGAGGCGGTGTGTGTACCTGCTCCGCTGCTGATCCTGTAGGGAGGGGGAGGGGGGGGTGAAGGGAAAGAGGGATGGGGAGGAGGGGGAGAGAAAGAATGGATGGGAGAGGAGGGGTGTTAAAAACCCCTGCCGCATTCCGCCATGACCAGCAAGCTAATCAAAGGAGAGACAGATGAAGAGAGGAGGAGAATGGAATGAGAGGAGGAAGAGGGAGGGAGGAGAGAAGAGAGGGAGGAGGTGATAAGAGACGCTGAGTGGAGAGGGTGGGATGAAAAGAAGGGAGAATAGGAGAGGAGTGGCAAGGCTGAGAGGCGGCATGTTGTAAATGAAAAAACTCTCCCTCTCTCTTCTCTCCATCCCCCTCTCTCTTCTTTCCATCCCCCTCGCTCTCTAAGCCATCTGCTGCTAGCGACGGCTCGCTAACATTTATTTGCATTTCTCTACTCTCTCTTTCCCTCTCTCACACGTTACCGCCCTCCTAATGGTCTTCCGACTCGCTCTCTAACTGCAGTTTAACAGGCAACTGTGTGCGTGTGTGTGTGTGTGTGTGTGTGTCTAAAGGCTCTCTCCATTAAAATCGAGACTAAAAGCTTGTGCCTGCCAAAATCTCCCAGCTACTGCTCAGCCACCTCTCACCTCATTACCACCGGGGTGTGTGTGTGATAGTCACACCTGTGGGTTACAGACAGGTTTTATGGGGGCTGGCTGGTGCGGCGGGACAGACAGACTGACAGATTGCCTGAAGTGGAGTGTTGGCGGCCATACTAAGCAAGTATGTGGGAAGTTTCTGTCAGTCTGAGTCTGTGTGGTTGTGATTTAATGCCATGGTAGTATAATGGTAGTATAATGGTAGCATAATGGTAGTATAATTGTAGTATAATGGTAGCATAATGGTAGCATAATGGTAACATAATGGTAGTATAATGGCAGCATACTGGTAGTATAATGGTAACATAATGGTAGTATAATGGCAACATAATGGTAGCATAATGGTAGTATAATGGTAGTATAATGGTAGTATAATGGTAGTATAATGGGGATAGAAGCTTGCCGGGTAAGAGTGCTAAAGCCTTTTACCAAGGGCTGGTCTGTTTTTCTCTACAGGGAACTGTGCATGAATTATATGCCAGACCATATAATATGTGTGTGTGTGTCTATGTCTGTGTGCGTTTTTGTTGGTGTCTGTACCAATGTCCTGTGTAGTTGTGTGTTTTTCTGTACAGGGCACTGTAAATGTATTATGTCAATCATTTTGTTGTCTGTACCAATTTTCAGCATGTGGCAGTGTGTGTGTGTGTGTGTTTATTCCTCTGTCACCCTACCTTTGGGCCCCATGAGGAGGGCCTCTGTGGCCTTGCCCCCGTCCCCGCAGCGTGCCTCGTCGAAGGGGGGACACTGCTCCCCGGTTCCTGCCACCACCTCTCCGTTCTGGAGCAGCTCCTTGGTGCCCGTCAGGACCTTGGGACGGTAGATACGGCGGGAGTTGGTGTCTGACACGTACAGCTGCCCCGTAACCGGGTCCGTCGCCAGGTAGTACCGGTGGGCCGGGTTGTTGCTACGGAAACCAAAGTGGAGGAAGAGTCGACCGTTAGGGACAGTGAATTGCGACACTACAGAACTCACACTACAGCCACACTTCACATAAAGATACCGTACCACCAACATGGAAACTAAACAAATGAACACTGAAAATGACAGAAGGGTTCAGACCAGAGGGAAGATGAGAGGGCAGCGTCCATTTTGTGCCTGTGGCACATCATACTAGAGGTGTTAGAGGAGGGGGCACACGGTTCCACAGTGGCATATGGCCTCAGCCGGGGTGAAACTAACGCGATGCGACTGCCGATCACTATCGTCTGACGCGCTCCTAATGATGCCCAGTAACCTGTCACATTCACTCCATCATCGCCTGCTTGGTGAGCTGGGCGCCGGCGGTTGCCGTAGCGATTGATGAAAGTCAACAACTGATCAACGGGCGTCAATTAGGACGGCTTAAAATAGGGGGAAGGACCCAGACACCTCATGCCAAGGACAGGCTGGCTGTTTCTAATGACACACTCATGGCTAGAGAGATCAAGAGGGAGAGAGACTGAGAGATACAGAGAGAGACACTGTATATAGACATAATATGACATTTGAAATGTCTTTATTCTTTTGGAACTTTTGTGAGTGTAATATTTACTGTTAAATTTTTATAGTTTATTTCACTTTTGTTTATTATCTATTTCACTTGCTTTGGCAATGTAAACATATGCT